>NC_068320.1:1837211-1847808 GCF_025860055.1 Xyrauchen texanus
AAACATTATTAAATTAATTAATATCGAGGGAAGAGGGGGCGGGGGGATGTTCTTTCCGTCGTGCACATTTGCGTGTGCACTCTGGTTTCTATTTAAGCAAAAGTTTAAATTTGCAACGTCTGCAGCATTGTACGCATTGTAGCCAATAGAAAGTTTAGTTTTTCATGATGCTTAGAGGACTAAAGTGTCGGGAGTGAGCACCGCTTTTACCAGAGTGAGTTCAGTAAATTATCGTTCCGTGATAGTAGTAACCATAGCAACGGACGTAGCAAAAATCTGATATGACAATATAGATCTGTGCATCATGTCTTACTGTGTAAATACAGACTAATAGAGCTGCCACTGACAAGAATAAATAAAACAAATCAGTGTTGGCTGAATACGTTTAGATTCAGGTAAATAGTCTATTGATAACACTTTTTCACGTGTACTTTTTAAAACAATGTTTATTTATTAAAATAATATTTTATGGTATTTAAGGAAGTTATTAATGTATTATATACTTATTATTATCATTATTATTATTATAACCATCTACAAAAAACTCAACCTAACCTACAGTTGACAACAAATATACAAAAATACAACCACATTTTTAAAAAGTATCCAAAGAGTGATTTAATATACATAAGTTGTATTCATATTGAAGATTCTAACCTTTTAGCTTGTAGTTTTAATAAAGGGGCACTGTTTATACTGTTTATATTCTTTCATTTTGTTGCTTATTGAAAAATGGATTTAGTGACCTTAAACGTGCTTAAAGTGATTAAATTAAACCCTGACTATGAAAAGTGAAACGCAGTCTCTGATTATCTGTTCTCTTCATATATATATATATATATATATATATACATATATATATATATATATATATATATATATATATATATAAAAAGCCAAATCTAGCCTATTTTATTTGTATGTAAGTTCATGATTAAAAATGAAAATGTGAATTAAAATGCAATCTAGTAAATGTCTTATGATTAAAATATGAAAGTTAAAATAGAGTAATAGATTATGGTGGAATTTTTACGACGATATCCGTCAAAATGAAGGACAATGTGAAAGTCTTACGCAACCACTGGTTTAGATGAAATTTTATTCTTAGCACCATGCTAGTCTACCGTAGCTTTGCCCATTACGATAGAAATAGTGCTAAAAAACTAGAGCTCGACCGATTTATCGGCAGGCCGATATTATCGGCCGATATTAGGCATTTTCCAAACTATCGGTATCGGCGTTTATAATGGCCGATAAATGAATATTTAAAAAAAAAAAAAAAAAAACGGACGAAACACCCTTCAACCATGTCATGAGTGTTGGAGTTGTATAGTTTGTCCACCAGAGAGCACTCTACACCGTCCCTGTTGGCAACACTCGTGTATAACGCGCAACACATCCTGCAATATGCTGATCCAGCCAGAGTCGGGCAGAGAGAATCAGTTATCCGCGAGTGAGATCATCGGTGAAGTGTGTTCATGCCATGGTGAGTTGGTCACATACATTGCTTGAATAACAATTAAAAGAACATCCCCATCAGTTCTCTTAACTCAAATAAGCATGACAAAATTTGTGACTATCATGTCCAGTTTTGCTGCTGTTAAATAAGCCGAGAGTGAAGCGGAATTAGCTAGTAATAATTACGTTACGTTGTTACAGTGTAGTTGACTGACTGTCCTTTTAACTTTTGACGATGTGACTGAAGTATTTCTTTAATAGCGCGTGACAGTTATAGCAATGAGACGTATCATCTCTCCTTGGCCTGTTATATTGAAAATGTATGTTTTACAATTTGCAGTATGACGTTATCCATTGCTAAATTATGGCTCATCATAGACTAGCTAACCACAAAGCTAGCTAATGCCACTATCATCAGTGGAAGACCGCTAACGTTAACAGTAATGAGCTTGGAAACCACAACGAACTTTTTCTGCCTAAATAAAGTAATGATTATCACTGTATTTATAACTAGCATATCTCTAGTTACAGTCCCTGCATTGTAAAATGTAAGTTAGACTTGCGAGGAGTGAACATTTAGACAGAGAAAAAGTATCAAACGTATCTTGTGCATAAAAGACAAAGTTAGCTTTTCTTTTACATGATGTGTGTGAATCCAACGACGCCAAGTGTGCGTTGCAGACTGTCGTTCAGCCGCAGCATTAACGAGTCACATAATGGATTTAGAATCGCTAAATAATAGGTTTTAGAAGGCAGGCAGCAACTGATGATTGAAAATGGTTTTGGCAAGGCAGTACCTCTCCTGTCCACCCTCTGTGGCGAGCGAAAGAGAGTTCAGCACCATAGGGAATATTTATGAGGATAGGCGAAGCTCTTTGAAAGGAGATAATGCAGAGAAACTTTGCTTCTTGTACTACAACCTGCCTCTGCTGGACTGGAGCTATTGAGGATTGACTGATTCAGTACACTACCTCATATATACTGTTAGCAATTTATAAGTAGTATAGTTTAAAGTTATATTTATGAAGCTATACCAAGTCTTTTAATACTGGTAACTTTTATTTGGTTGTTATTGTTTTTGTGTTTTTGTTCAAAGGACTTTACATTTCATATCTTAAGTTTGTATTTTTATACATTTTATTTATCAGAACTTTAATATATTTTGATGTTCCTCTGTTCTGTTGTGACAATAAAAGAAACAAGTTTCTTTTTAAAATGCATTATCATATTATTTTAGTTAAAACTCATAAATAACTACAAATAACTAATGTTAGGGAAATCTGTTAATGTTTTGTTGCGCGTTTCTGAAAAAAAAAAAAATAATAAAAAATATCGGCCGATATATCGGTTTATCGGATTTTAAACCCAACAAATATTTGTATCGGTATCGGCCTTCAAAATCCTTTATCGGTCGGGCTCTATAAAAAACATTATTGTTCTCCCACTTTACTTATGTTTTTCTGTATTCAAAGCTAAAGAGAAGTTCAGCATACCCCCTGAGACAAACGTATATGTGCTGGATGACAGTGGAACAGAGGTTGACGAAGATGTCTTCAGCGACATCCTGGAGGAAAAAGCAGACATCCTGTGGACCATTGTTAATGTTCTTTCAGTTTCTGGTAAATGGTTGTACAATTACAGTGTGCATTGCAGGGTTACCATACCAATGTGTTAACATTGTAATTTATTTGCTATCACAAAACCAAAATCGCCCTGTCGCAAGTAGGTTCTCACCAATGTCCGATTTGCGCTTTCTCTGTTAAAGGACCACTTTGCAGATGTTCAACCTTATCTCTATCTGTTCACATTAGGGATATGTGAAAAACTACATTTGAGATAAAATGGATTAGCCGGTAAGACTGTTGACCCGAGTACTTCTCAAAAAACAGTCAGTCTTGCCATCTAGTAGTTAATGTATCATGGCCTAAACTGCTTAAAGTCTGGCCACATTAACTACCAAAACTCATGTAAATTTATAGATGGCGAAGAAAACAGTTTCCTGGAAGCAGTCTCACCATGCTCTTTTTTTTTAACCTCTCCTCACTTAAACCTGTGGAAACATTGACTGAAATAATTTTTTTTTTTAATGATGATCTGTTTGAACTTTTCAGACTCTCCCGTCCAGTCCTCGTGCACAGACACCTTGTCACTATCATCACGGTCATCGGACAGTGATGCTTCTCTGATGTCCCCAAAAAGACAGCGCATTGATGATGCCTTTGTGATGTCCCCAAAAAGTCTACATACTGATGACAGTTCTTCACAAGCCAAAGAGGTGATGTTTTTTCAGAACATTTCTCCTTATGTTGTAAATATTGTATATGTTTTGCATAACATTTTTTTCCTGTTGTCAAGCTTGTCAAAAGAATTCTGGAACAAAAGCCTGGAGGGGAGAAAATCCTTACAAATTATGCAATGACAGGAGAGATGAAGGACCGAGCACGCCGTGATCTCGTTAGCATTGTTGTTGCTGAAATGTTTGAAAAGTATGGGTAAGTAAAATGCTTTATGGTATGGAAGCATATGGGTAGCAATATTAAATTTGACAAAATTGCAAAATGAAAATGAAATTACATAATTTACATTTGCCATTTCATACACTCGTTTTAATATGCATTATTGAAACGCAATTCAATAATGCATTTTCAATGTGCACATTGAATTTTGCTACATTCATTGCGGGACATTTAATGAAAAAGCAATCGCAAGTGTCTTGACTGTGAGTGTAAATGCAATTAAGAAAAATAACATTTGAATGATCATTTTGCCACAGTTTTTGCTTGAACATGTTACACATATCTAATCATTTCTGTAATACATTTTCATTTTAATTTTGCAACTTATAAAGCGTTTCAATAATGCATATTAAAACGAGTGTATGAAATGGCAAGTGTAAATTATGTAATTTCATTTTGCACCAAACGTTGCTGGTAATGTAAAATGTAAATTTAAATACAGAATGCATTGCTATTTTACATATTGCATTGTCATTTTGCATATTAAATGTCAAATTGAATATTGCTACCCATATGCTTCCATATTATGGTGCATGATTTGGTAAAGTGTATATTCATAGTATTCAATTGGAGATATGGTGGTTGTAATCAAATAGGTGATTATCATTAAATGACAACCGTGGCCAATGAGCTGTGGCCTTGCGTGGATCATAGGTTTTGCAGTGTGTCGGTTTTAATACACAACATTTATTCCACAGACGTGCTCCTCCTATGGAGAAAAGAGCACAGTATGCATTGGGGATAGTAACACTGTTCCCCTCTCTAAAAGATCCCTACTCCAAAAAAGGCTATGTGAGTACATATTTAAAAGTAAGGTTAATCTTAATAAACAAATGAATAATGTTCTGATGCATTTTAGAATCTCACACTTCTTTTCTAAAGATCTCGATTGATTCATGCTGAAACTATTTTTTTTATACATTTCCATCTTTGTTGATACGGTCTTTAGGAACACTTTTTTGACATAGACAGCAATGAGGGCTACATTGCCTGGAAGATTAAAAACACACAGCGAGAACTCAGCAATGGCGGTACCAGTGGGGGTAGGAGAATGAGCTCTCACACTACAGGCAGCAGCGGACCAAACTTAGAGAGAGAAGTGACTAAAGTGCAGCAGTTGGAGGGAGACCAGTGTCGTGAGGCCATATCTCTACTGAAACACAGCACAGACAATGAACAGATCTTCATGAAAATGAGAGAAACCTTCCAGCACAGACAAAAGTTGATCCATGATCCTGAGCAATGCAGCACAGTGCTTACTGTGTTCCCAAGGTTCCTTGACACAAAAGGCCTGGTAAGTTTTTTTTTTGTAAGCACATTTATTATGTTTTTGCAATGTCAAGAACAGCTGTTCAAAGATGAAAACGGTCACCTACCACTATACCACCATCATCAAATACACATATGCTTGCTTCCTCCCCTTTAGGTGGTGCAAGATTTTGACCTGTTGTTTGGAGCTGAGACTTCATCAAAACTCCTTGAGAAATGGGATTTCCTGAAGGCCAAAGTAATAGAGCAAGCCAAGGACCTCAGCAAGACACCCCTGCTTGACCACCTCATCCAGTCTGCAGAGGAGAACACTGATGAGGATGACGAGGTCCCAGGTAAACAATTGACATGAATCTGGTGTGGCATTCAAATGTCGACTTATTTAATTTATTTACCATGACAAATGGTTGTGTAGACAAATAATATTTTTTAGGGCTGCAACAACTAATCAATAAAATCGATAATGAAAATAATTGGAAAAATAATGTAATTATCGATTAGTTGGGTCTGTGACGTCACTGTGGAAAATCTCAGTCAGTGATGCATAAAACGCATCTGAAAAACAGAGCAGAGTTAGCTGCTGTGCGAAAATTGCATAATCCAAAACATGAGAATGTTTTATGTTAAGTGCTTTGAACAGACTTGTAATTGTATTAACGTGGCCTGTCTTGTCAGATGCTGCGACAAATGTGTGTGATGTTTAATGTGTTTCGAGATGTGTTTTCCTCAGCATTTTACACAAAGTCCTGACAGTAATTGAGTCTTCGGTAAACTTCACTGAATGAGCGCAAGTCCGTGCATTAATCAAATGGAATCGGAATCGGAATGGAAGCGCAATAACCCTTGACTAAAATAATTTTTTTTATCAAATATGTTGTTTGATATTATATTTAGCTTTAAACTCTACATGAAACGAAAGTAATTGTGTTTTTATGAGAGCAGTAACTGTAATGAGATTATGTAATTGTATATAAATGGTAAAAATCTCATACATTTACTGAATAAAGTCACTTTAATGTGTTCAGAAAATGTAATGTGTGTTACTGTAGAACATTCAACCTCTAACCAGTTTACACTTAGTTTGTGCTTTTGTTTTTATTTTTAGCATTTTTAATATAGTGGTTTATAACGTTATTGTAAAAAAATATATATATATTCACAATGTATAGCATAGCCCACGTAGATTCATTTACTACCGTTTTCATAGGCTTCAATTTGCACAATGTTTGAAGGAGATTATTGTGTAGAATAAAATGTACCCGGTAAATACCCAGAAAATAAAAATCGGCCTTTTAATCCAACTAATTGATTATTAATTGACAAATTAATCGATTATCAAAAAAATTGTTCATTGCAGCCCTAGTATTGTTATTGAAAAGAGTTTTGAGTTTTAATATTGATGTATCAAAGGCTTTGGTCAGGTGTATATCATGCTTAAAGCAGGTGCTCCTGCCTTCTCAGGTTGGGATAGTGACATGGCCTCACTGCTACTGCTGGTCTACCTCCTGCCACCACCTCCAAGTGGAAAAAAGGGAGCTGTAAAGATCAGTACCCGGGAAGCTGTGGACCATGTAGTCAAGTTTCATAAGGTCAGTGTGCCCTGCTCTCCAATGGCAATAGCCATTGTCAAAGGGCAATTGTGTATTCCTCCCCACTGTTTCTTTTCAATGTCACCTCCACAGAATTTTAAGTCTGATAATTTATGTTTCGCCTCCTTGAAGTGCATAGCGAATAGAGAGTGGGGTTCACCTCTTTTGACTGCAGTCTTGTGCTCGTTCATTCTTATTTTTTGTTGTCTGTTTGTCTTGACAACGTATTGGAGTTTGCAGGGACATGTGATAAGGTAACCAACATTGATGACCACTCTGTTTATTCTCTTTGTGTGACCGTGGTACAAAAACCTTGGTTGCCTTATCACATCCTGCATGGGAAAAGCCAACTGTGCCATCAAAGGTTTCTATCAGAGTGTGACTTATCCATCAAAATGTGATGTTCTGTGTAGGTAAATTTCAGTTTATTGTTATCTTACAGTCATGTCGCAGCCTTCAGGAGCACTCTGGTCCAAACCAGCGGAGGCAACCCTACATCCTGGCAGTTGGGACGACAAGAAAGCACATCCATGAGTACTACATTGCATTGGATGGTGATCTCCTTCCCTGCAAGGGCAAGTCTTCCCTGTCAGCCTTTGATGAACTTTTCAAAGCACATTATGTATTCGGAATCTCCTATGACCAGGCCTTAAATGGAATGTACACATTTGTGCAGACCACCATCTACAACATTGATGTAGGTCATTCTCATGAAACTCCCAGAGTCAAGGACCTAAGAGCTAAGCTCCTCAACTAAAGAGTTATGATGTTTAGATGCTTTGTTTGCAAGTCTAGTTTTGTTACCGTTCAAATGTTGATCCGTCATCTCAAAGTTTTCCATGCCTTTTATCCTGGTAAGAAGTTTCAATTGATGTGTGACCAGACTGGATGCCACCAGAGATTTTGGACTTTTTCAGGCTTTAGAAAACATCTCCATAACAAACATAGCACTAAAAGTCTAGATCAATTTGAGAATGAACCTGTCATAGTTGACGTATCTGATGAACCCATAGTTAATTTAATTCCAGAGCAACCAGAGAATTCTCAAAGCTGTAATGAGACCAGGCAACATACCCAAGAAATGTGTGCATCCCTTATTGCAAAACTCCAAGGCTGTGGTGTGGCTACTAATGTCATAACAACTGTTGTTGAAAATATGGAGGAACTTGTAGAGGAATTGCATTCAAATGTTAAAGATGATGTTGTAAAATTACTTCCTAACGATGAGGAGATCAGAACAAAGTTTGACGATTATTTTGACAACCTTGAAAATCCATTTAGCAAACTGAACACTGAGACAAAAAGGAAAAAACATTTCAGTGAGAAATGGGGTATTGTAGAACCTGTTGAGGTAGCCCTAGGAGTGAGGTATGACACTAGAAGGAATCGAACCACTGGCACATATGATCAAGTTCCCATAACAGACAAATTTGTTTATATTCCTCTATTGCAAACTTTGAAGTTCATATTCACCAACCAAGAGATCTGTGATCATTTTGTGCAGCCTTGTGAGAAAACTGGGATTTACAAAGACTTCTGTGATGGGAACTATTTTAAAGATCACCCCCTCTTCTCTGAAAAACCAAACTCTCTCCAAATACAGATATTCTATGATGATTTTGAAATGGCAAATCCACTCGGATCCAAGCATGGTATCCATAAGGTTGGAAGTATATACTTTGTTTTACGAAACCTATCTCCAAAGATAAACTCCGCTCTTATGAATATTCATCTTTTAGCACTTTTTCATACTGAGGATGTGAAGAAGTATGGATTTGATTTAATCTTACAGCCCCTCGTACGTGATCTGAAAGTCCTTGAGTGTACAGGAATTGAAGTTCCTTACTCTGATGAACCAGTTCACGGAACAATTGCACAAGTAACTGGAGACAATTTGGGATTGCACACATTACTCGGGTATGTTGAATCATTCAGTGCAAACCATTTTTGTACGCTTTTGTCTAGTAGACAAACAGACTTCAGCAAATGGTTTTCAGTGATGATGATCCAAGAATAACATTAGCGTAATAAAGCACTGCATACTCAGCATTGCAATGACCTCATGGTAGATCCTACACTGCCATCCACATTTGGAGTTAAGCTTATAATGTTTATTCAATGATCTACAGTACTTTCATGTTTCTGAAAATTATGCTGTAGACATTATGCATGACATATTGGAAGGAGTGGGGCAATTTGAGCTGAAGTTGCTGTTTGCTTACCTCTCAGACAACAAAATCATATCCAAGATAGATGTTTGTAACCGAATATACTCGTATAATTATGGCTTTGTTGAACGAAAAAATCGTCCAACCAGAATTAACTTGGAGCAGACTGGAAACGGAATTGGTCTCAATGCCATTCAAACTTTTTGCTTAATCCGGAATATGCCCTTGATATTTGGAGATGTTTTACAAGAAGGAAATGCCCACTATAGACTCTTGTTGCTTCTGTTGCAAATTATGAACATTATATTTTCTCCAGTTGTTACTGATGGAATGACAGTATGTCTGAAACATCTCATTGTTGAACATCATCAACTTTTCAAAGAGCTTTACCCACATCGCAGAATGATCCCTAAACATCACTTCATGATTCATTACCCCAGAGTCATTCGAAAAATAGGTCCAATTCTACATGTTTGGTCAATGAGATTTGAAGCCAAACATAGGTTTTTCAAGAACACAATTAAAAATTTCAAAAATATAACAAAGTCATTGGCCCAAAAACATCAGATGGCTATAGCATACCATTGGGAATCAATGCCATTTAAAAGTTTTGACTGTGGGCCAGTAAAAACTGTTCAGCTCATTGACTTGCCACATGGTGAGATGATTGCAGAAGAACTGCAGGTTGACTTAGACTGTGAAGTTGATCTGACTAATTGGATCACTTGTTTTGGAACAGAGTATCGTCCAGGCCTTTTAGTTTGCACAGACAAAGAGGACGATTTGCCAGTATTTAGTCAGATAAAGGACGTAATTTCATTTAATCAGGATTTTTTTTTTGTAACAGAGGACTTTCAGACACTTTGTTTTGCAGAGCATTTTCATTCCTTTCATGTGATACAGGGAAATTATCAGAATGTTTCCATGCTTAAAGTTGATAAATTGCACTTCTTTAAGCCATTTGATCTGCAAACTACTTATGGTTTTGACAGAGATTACCAGTATGTGGTTCCTGTACATGTGTTTGTATGAGTTTGTGGTTTTTGAACATCCGTGAACATTGTTTTTCACAATAGTCATTTTGTGTCAAATATTGTTAAATATATAATGTTTTCGAGATTTGAATGTGTCCACTGAAGTTTGACAGCGTTGAAATGGTGACACCAATGGGAGTGCATTTTCACTCTCTAATTAAAGCAGACATAAAAAGCACTGACTTGGAGTATTTTTCACATACTGCAGGTGTTGGAAACTATTGAAACATAAAAAAAAAAGGTACCAGCTTTAGAGTACAATTGTACTCTCCAAGTGTTAAATAATGAGCTCTACAAAATGCGCCGAAAGCACTGACATTGGAGTCATTCTTTTCCTTACCGAGGGTTCTAGGTTTACACTGCAGGTGTTCAAAAGCACTGAAACAGTGTCAAAAAGTGCTAGTTATAAGAGTACATTTGAACTCTCCAGGTGTTCAAATGTAACTCTATTTTGAGAGTATATATTTTACACTTTTTACAGTGTTTATTGAACACCGAACTCTTGGACCTATATATACACCGAAACAAGTGTTCAATGTACTCCTATAGAGTACATTGAACAC